>NC_057798.1:347948104-347956666 GCF_018294505.1 Triticum aestivum
AAAAAGTGCGGGTGCGGGGGGCCGGGTGCTCCGGCGGTGGAGCGGGGGAGGGTTGCGATGGGTGGAGCTAGCGGGGGAGGGTGCGGGTGCAATCGAGATGGAGGGGGATCGAGATAGAGATGGAGGGGGAATCGAGATCAAGTGTCCTCATGAATTCAAAAAGTGCCCATGAAATTTAAAAATATTCATGATATCAAAAAGTGCCCATGAAATACAATCGAGAAATGAAGACTACGATTTAAAGTGCCCATTAGTAGTTTTGCAAAAAAGTAAAAATATAAGTATATATACTAATGGCGCATCTCCTAAGAGTGCGCCATTAGTAGTTTTGCAAAAAAAGAATAAAACAAAATTTACAGTAATGGCGCACTGCCTGCTTGGTGCGCCATTAGTAGTTATAGATAGTAATGGCGTATGATGGACCAGATGCGCCATTAGTATGTATGGGAAAATGGAAAAAAAAATTCATACTAGTGGCGCACCCTGTTTATGGTGCGCCATTAGTGTCTTCCACACTAATGGCGTATCACAAGTAGGTGCGCCATTAGTATATAGTAGTGGCGCACTGCTTCCACGGTGCGCCATTAGAATCAATCCTATCTATAGCCCTTTTCCTAGTAGTGAGCGAATAATTATGAGATTATCTAGGCATGATCATGTATATAGGCATCACGTCCGTGACAAGTAGACCAACTCCTGCCTGCATCTACTACTATTACTCCACACATCAACCGCTATCCAGCATGCATCTAGAGTATTAAGTTCATAAAGAACAGAGTAACGCATTAAGAAAGATGACATGATGTAGAGGGATAAACTCATGCAATATGATATAAGGGACAATTGCATTTTTATCCCTAGTTGGTTCCTACCCACGGATTTTCCCTTAATTTTCGAGCTTGCTTAGTTTTGCCCTTACTTTTTCCATCGAGGTTCCTCGAATGCCCTTTGACCGTTTGACCAAAACTTTGTAAATTCATAACTAATTCGTACGAACTCAAAAAAATGCAAATAAGATATCAAAATGTTCAGATAAACATTACCTTTATGGGCATATCATTTGCATTCAGGAAAAAAGCATCGTTTAAACTACTCGAGGTAATTAATGTTATTAACATTTTTAAAAATAAATAGGTATAAACAATATTTTTTCATGAATAAAAATTACATGCAAATGTAGGTGATGTTTTTTGAACATCCTGACAACTTATTTGCATTTTTCTAAGTTTGTATCAGCTTGTTAAGAATGTTCTAACGACTTTGACCATTATTTGGAAATTTCATAACAAGTTGATACGAACTCAGGAAAATGCAAATAACGTATCAGGATGTTTAGAAAACATCACCTACATTTGCATATAATTTTTATTCACGAAAAAATATTGATTATACCTATTTATTTTTAATAATATTAATAACATTAATTACCTTGGGTAGTTTAAATGATGCTTTTGTACTGAATGCAAATGATATGCCCATAAAGATAATGTTTATCTGAATATTTTGATATCTTATTTGCATTTTTCTGAGTTCATATGGATTAGTTATGAATTTTCAAAGTTTTGGTCAAACGGTCAAAGGGCATTCGAGGGACCTCAATGGAAAAAATAAGGGCAAAACTGAGCAAGCTCGGAAAGTAAGGTCAAAACCCGTGGGTAGGAACCAACTAGGGATAAAAATGCAATTGTCCCATGAAATAAACCCCATCTTTTTATCCTCGATGGAAACAATGCAATACGTGCCTTGCTGCCCCTGCTGTCACTGGGAAAGGACACCGCAAGATTGAACCCAAAGCTAAGCACTTCTCTCATTGCAAGAAAGATCAATCTAGTAGGCCAAACCAAACTGATAATTCAAAGAGACTTGCAAAGATAACTTAATCACACATAAAAGAATTCAGAGGAGATTCAAATATTTCTCATAGATAAACTTGATTATAAACCCACAATTCATCGGATCTCGACAAACACACTGCAAAAAGAGTTACATCGAATAGATCTCCAAGAAGATCGAGGAGAACTTTGTATTGAGATTCAAAGAGAGAGAAGAAGCCATCTAGCTAATAACCATGGACCCGAAGGTCTGTGGTAAACTACTCACAACTCATCGGAAGGGACTTGGAGATCATGTAGAGGCCCTCCGTGATCGATTGCCCCTCCGGCGAAGGCTCCAAGATGGGATCTCGCGGATACAGAAGGTTACGGTGGTGGAAATAGTTATTCGCGGTCGCTTCTGATGTTTTCGGGGTACATGGGTATATATAGGAGGAAGAAGTGGGTCGGTGGACGCCCGAGGGGCCCATGAGGGTGGGGGCGCGCCCAGCCCTAGGGGGCACCCCGGGCACCCTCGTGGCCGCCTCGGTTGTTGTGTGACTTCCACTCCAAGTCCTATGGATCACGTTTGTTCCAAAAAGATCGCTCCCGAAGGTTTCTTCCCGTTTGGACTCCGTTTGATATTCCTTTTCTTCTAAACACTGAAATAGGCAAAAAAAACAGCAATACGGGCTGGGCCTCCGGTTAGTAGGTTAGTCCCAAAAATGATATAAATGTGTAAAGTAAAGCCCATAAACATCCAAAACGGGTAATATAATAGCATGGAACAATAAAAAATTATAGATACGTTGGAGACGTATCAAGCATCCCCAAGCTTAATTCCTGCTCGTCCTCGAGTAGGTAAATGATAAAACAGAATTTTTGATGTGAAATGCTACCTAGCATAATTCTCAATGTATTTTTCTTTATTGGAGGGTTTAGCCTCCTTGATCTCATGGTAGATCCACTCTTCTAACACACATCATCAATATTAATCAAGCAGGACGTAGGGTTTTACCTCCATCAAGAGGGCCCGAACCTGGGTAAAACATCGTGTCCCTTGTCTCCTATTACCATCCGCCTAGACGCACAGTTCGGGACCCCCTACCCGAGATCCGCTGGTTTTGACACCGACATTGGTGCTTTCATTGAGAGTTCCTCTGTGTCGTCACCGATAGGCTCGATGGCTTCTTCGACCATCATCAACGACGTAGTCCAGGGCGAGACCTTTCTCCCCGGGCAGATCTTCGTATTCGGCGGCTTTGCATTGCGGGCCAATTCGCTTGGCCATCTGGAGCAGATCGAAAGTTATGCCCCTGGCCGTCAGGTCAGATTTGGAAGTTTGAACTTCATGGCTGACATCCGCGGGGATTTGATCCTCGATGGATTCGAGCCACAGCCGAGCGTGCCACACTGTCACGGCGAGCATGATTTAGCTCTGCAGCCGGACAGTACCCTGGAGGCCGCACTCGAACCCGCTCCGATCTTCAATTCGGAGCCGGCTGCGCAGATCGAGGACGGATGGCTAGACACCGCCTCGGGAGCTGCAACCTCCACCATGATAGAGCCGAACAATGACCTTATCCCTCATAAAGCCCGTGACTCCGAGGCGTCGGACTCCTTGCCGGACTCTGAACCTCCCGCGCCCCCTCCGATCGAATCCGATTGGGCGCCGATCATGGAGTTCACCGCAGCGGACATCTTTCAACTCTCACCTTTTGGCGACATCTTGAGTTTGCTAAAGTATCTCTCGTTATCAGGAGAGCCCTGGCCGGACTGCGGTCAGGACGGTTGGGATGCGGACGACAAAGAAATTCAAAGCCCACCCACCACCCACTTGGTAGCCGCTGTCGACGATCTAATCGACATGCTAGACTACGACTCAGAAGACATCGACGGTATGGACGAAGATGCCGGAGACGACCAAGAACCAGCGCCTACTGGGCACTGGAAAGCCACCTCATCATATGACATATACATGGTGGATATCCCAAAGGATGGGAATGGCGAAGAAACAGCGGAGGATGACCCCTCCAAGAAGCAGCCCAAGCGCCGGCATCAGCGGCGCCGCTCTAAATCCCGCCACAGCAAGAATGAAGACTCCGGCACCAGAGATAATAATACACCGGACAGTGCCGAAGACAACCCACTCCAGCAAGATGCAGCGCAGGAGGACGGAGACGCCACCCCTCATGAGAGAGCGTCATAAGAAGAGGTAGAGGATTATATTCCTCCCTCCGGAGACGAGGCAAGCCTCGACGACGATGAATTCGTCGTGCCTGAGGATCTCATCGAACAAGAGCGTTTTAAATGCAGACTTATGGCCACGGCGAACAGCCTCAAGAAAAAGCAGCAACATCTTAGAGCTGATCAAGATCTGCTAGCCGACAGATGGACTGAAGTCCTCGCGGCCGAATAGCATGAGCTCGAACGCGCCTCCAAAAGCTACCCTAAATGCAAGCTGCTCCCCCGATTAGAGGAGGAAGCGTATGAACCCGCATAACCGACCACCCCGTGGTCGCGACAGAGAGGCCTCTAGGCCCTTCACTAGACCCATACCCCGGCATCGCTCAAAAATCACAAGGCCACAGGGGAACGCTCCGGACTTGTGAGATATATTGGAGGATAAGGCAAGACAATCAAGATCGATCTATGGATCACGTGGGCGCGCCACGGTACGTGACGACAACCGTCGCACCGGACACAGTAAGTCCGGCCGGGCCGAACAAAACAGACAAAGCTCTTTTGAGCTCCATTGTGATATCGCCCAGTACAGAGGCACCGCACACCCACTATGCTTCACAGATGAAGTAATGGATCATCAAATCCCCGAAGGGTTTAAACCCGTGAATATCGAATCTTACGATGGCACAACAGACCCCGCGGTTTGGATCGAAGACTATCTTCTTCACATCCACATGGCCCGTGGTGACGATCTTCACGCCATCAAATATCTCCCCCTCAAGCTTAAAGGACCAGCCCGGCATTGGCTTAACAGCCTGCCAGCAGAGTTCATTGGGAGTTGGGAGGACCTGGAAGCCGCATTCCTCGATAACTTCCAAGGCACGTATGTGCGACCACCAGACGCTGATGACCTAAGCCACATAATTCAGCAGCCAGACGAATCGGCCAGACAATTCTAGACACGGTTCTTAACCAAGAAAAACCATATCGTCGACTGTCCGGATGGGGAGGCCTTCGCGGCCTTCAAGCATAATATCCGCGACGAGTGGCTTGCACGGCACCTGGGACAGGAAAAGCCGAAATCCATGGCAGCCCTCACATCACTCATGACCCACTTCTGCGCGGGTGAGGATAGCTGGCTAGCACGCAACAACAACCTCAGCAAAAATTTTGGCAGTCCAAACATCAAGGACCATAGTGGCAGGTCGCGTCGTAACAAAAACAAACGCCGCATTAACGGCGACAATAGTGAGGATACGGTAGTCAATGCCGGATTCAGAGGCTCTAAACCCGGTCAGCGGAAAAAGCCATTCAAAAGAACTGCTCTAGGTCCGTCCACTTTGGACCGAATAGTCGACCGCTTGTGCTAGATACACGGCACCCCCGAAAAGCTAGCTAAGCACACCAATAGGGACTGTTGGGTATTCAAGTAGGCAGGCAAGTTAATTGCCGAAAACAATGACAAGGGGCTGCATAGCGATGATGAGGAAGAGACCCGACCGCCGAACAATAGAGGACAGAAGGGCTTCCCCCCATAGGTGCGGACGGTGAACATGATATACGCAACGCACATACCCAAAAGGGAGCCAAAGCGTGCGCTAAGGGATGTATACGCGATGGAGCCAGTTGCCCCGAAGTTCAATCCATGGTCCTCCTGCATGATCACTTTTGACCGAAGGGACCACCCCACCAGCATCCGCCATGGCGGATTCGCCGCATTGGTCCTAGATCCAATCGTCGATGGACTTCACCTCACCAGAGTCCTGATGGACGGCGGCAGCAGCCTGAACCTGCTTTATCAGGATACAGTGCGCAAAATGGGCATAGACCCCTCAAGGATTATGTCGGGACCCCGACTCGATGCCACATCGATCTAGCATGTAACACCTCATATCGCTTTGCGGCCTCACGCACGGTATCCCCACGGGTGTCGCCTTATCTTTGCCCGGGACCGTTTGCGCATTTTGGCACACGTATATGATGGTGTCGCTAGCATCCATATGATAAAGAGCCCGGGCTGACATGGCTAGTCGTAAACCCAAAGTGGCACTAACTTACAGGGACAGGCATTCATGACCCAGCATCGAACGTGTCGGTCATCAGCGAGTGAATCCAGGCTGTAGCACTGGGCTAACAGGACTCCGGTGAACCGGGCTGTAGCAGGCTAGCAGGACTCCGGTATTCATCGCGTGACATTTCCCCGAAGGGACAGACACAGGATCGAAGAAGGACACATGCCGGCCTGGCTAAGTGTTCCGGAGCAGTAGCAAGCTACCAGGGCTCAGTGGAAGCACTAGGAGACATTTCCCGGTAAGAGAGGCTACTAAGAATAAACAACTAGATAGTCAGATCCCACACATAGCAATACACATTACACGTACGCATAACATGCAAGTATGTGCTGTACAACATGGCATCACAGCATAACTTAGCAACTCATATAGATAAAGGCTCAGAAGAGCCGTCATAGCAATTAACGCAAACAGGGGTCACAAGACCCATCATACAGAGCATACAAGCAACAAGCGGAAGCATTACATGTCTGGGTACAGACATCTACAAATGAAAAAGGCTGAAGAGCCTGACTATCTACAACATCCGATCAAGATCGTAGCTGAGGTACTAGCTACTAGTCGAAGTCCACGAGAACACTAGTAAGACCGAAGTCTCCGCTGCAAAAACATAAATAAAGCAACATGAGTACAAAGGTACTCAGCAAGACTTACATCAGATCCTATTATACATCCATTTGTACCAAGAGGGTAATGTGGGGTTTGGTTGCAGCAAGCCAGCTTTGACTCTGTGGCTATCCTGTTCTACGACTACCAGAAACTCTTGAGGTGAAACAACGTACACGAGTCCACTAATCACCATACAATACCCTACTATGGATTCATCCCCGTCTCCCTACGAGAAGGCCATCCATAGCACTCACACTTGTCTTGAGCATTTTAGAGTATCTACTTCAAGTTGTCTATGTACCATGTAAGCATCCAAGAAGTCCATAACCGCAGACCCGGCTATTCGAATAGATCATGTTAACCCTGCAGGGGTGTACTTCTTCACACACGCTCTCGCCACTTACCGCCATGTACACGTCATGTATCTCGGCAACCTTCAAGCGGAAGCCTGGCGAGGGTGTCGGCCACGACCTGACTAACCACACAAGACTCTAGCCCAGGTTTATCGCCTATTCGGGTTCCATCCGCAAGGAGATCCGGCCGGGGTGTCGCTCACGGCCCCAAACGATGTGAGCAGGGTTCCCGAGCCCACCAACCGGGTGCCACTCGGTACACCGTGCCACGTGTGCCTAGTCTGTCCCAAGCCCACCCTGCCGGGTGCCACTTGGTAGAAAAATAGCACTACCTACAAACACCAGAAACTAGTTGCGACTCCTGGACAGAGACCAAGTTGGTTAATAAGTCGAGAGGGGTCGAGTTACCGGAACCCAATGTGTGGTAGTATCGAGTCATTGGACAACATACACAGAACTCAGTGCTTAAGGACGGTTCCAGTGAGACAACCCACCATGTACTCCTACATGGCCTCTCATCGCTACCTTTACCAAATCATGTTCACACACACTTCACTCTCAGCATCAGAACATATCATAACACTCCAATTCATTCCCAATGAATCAGACCTGACACAACTCTAAGCAATAGCAGGCATAGCATGGTAGGAACACATCAGTGGCTTCAATCAACTCCTACACATGCTAGTGGGTTTCAACTATTTACTGTGGCAATGACAGGTCATGCAGAGGAATGGGTTCAACTACCGCAGGACAAAGTAGCAGATGAACCGTTGTTGTCCTAATGCAATAACTGAGAGCAGGAGCGAGAGAGTAGGGTTTTATCGAAATGAACAAGGGGGTTTGCTTGCCTGGTAAATCAACAAGGGAGGCACTGCTTCACAGACAGGTACTCTGGAACGTCTCCGGAGCAGGACCTATCGAGAAGGAACGGTGCCGGCAATCAATACACAATCATATGCAACAATATGATGCATGAGCATGGCATGTAGATGTGATGCTGTTTGAGCTAATGCAACTAGTAAACATTTGGTTTGAAGTCCATTTGAACCAAAGGTTCAAATGCATTACTAAATTAAGTCTCTTATATATGCCATAATGTGTTTTCCCATATTCAGCATGTATAAGTTGGTTTTTCATGCATGAAACTAGTACAGATGGAAAGATTGCATTTTTCTGATAATTTTTCATATATAAATTATTTTAATCTGAGCTACGGTTGAATTGATATGAATTTTTGAAGTTTAAATCAATTTCTGGAATTTCCTGATTTAATTTAAATCCAGAATTATATATTGCGTCAGCATTGAGTAAGCATGACGTCAGCAGTCAACTGGGCTGGTCCGGGTCAAACCTGACGTGTGGGACACACACGTCAGTGACAGGGGGGTTAAACAAGGTTAGTTTAATCCTAATTAAAAAGATTAGTGGCGCTGGGGCCCACTGTCAGTGTCACAGCTAATTAACAGAGATAATTAGTTGCTAAACTAATCCTAAACTAAAAATTAGTAGGGCCGGGCCCACATGTCATTG
>NC_057798.1:347957297-347960768 GCF_018294505.1 Triticum aestivum
CGCGGGTTGACCGGTCAATCCCGCCGGCGTTTAGCCGCCGGCGAGGCCGAGCGTGGCGGAGGGGCTCGGGAACGTCGCTCCGGCGACCATTCGGGCGGCGGAGACCACGAGAGCGAAGCCCGCGCTCACGCGCATCCAGTGGAACACGCGGGAGGCTGCGGGGGCGGCGGAGCTCGCCGGAGCAGAGCTCAGGGCGGCGGCCGGAGTTCGGCCTCGAGCGGGAGCACAGCTACGGCGCACGGGGAGGAAGAAGAGAAGGGGGAACAGGCGCAGAAGCTCACGGCGGAGGCGACGGGATGGTCAACAGGCTCGGGGACGAGTCGGAGACGACGGACGGGCGCCGACGATCTCGGGCGGCCGACGACGAAGATGACGGCGATGGCGGCTCCTCGGGGCACTCCGGCTTGCGTGGCTCGGCGAGGAGGTAGCTGGCGACGAGGCGGAGCTCCTGGGCACGACGGGGAGGCGAGGGGGAGGCGGTGGCTATGGCCACGGCGTGCGGCGGCGACGGCAGCGCTTCGAGCGCGGGGAGAGGGAGAGATGCAGGGGAGGGAGAGGAACGAGGGAGCGAGGGAGAGATCCGGGGCGGTGCTGGGCGCTTCTGGCGAGGCCAGGGCGTCGAGGGGGAGGGCACGCAGGCAGCTGCCGTGGCGCGCATGCGCGCGATGTGCGGCGACCACGCGCCCTGTCCCTCTGGCGCGAGGAGGGGGACGACTGGCGTCGGCCAGTCAGCTGGGCCGAGCTACTGGGCCGATCGGGTAAGTGGCCCAGGTAAGTCTCTCTCCCCTTTTCTGTTTTATTTTCTAATTTTCTGACATTTGTTTGGTTTAATAAAAATACTAAACCATTTTATTTTATTATGCCAATTTTTGTAGGGGCTAATGGTATTATTCCAGAGCTCCTCAACAAATGGCACAATTTTGGACATATAAAATATATATAACATTTATATATCCAAGCAAATAATTATTGTATTAATTCCAAATGTCCAAAATAAAATACTTATGAGGTCCTGAAAATATTGGTTTGATTTTTTTATCTCTGTCCAATATTGTCAGAGGGCAACATGAGCATTTTCTTGGACCCTTTTGGAGAAAATTTTTTATTTGGGTCATTTTCAAAAATGATTCTGAGGGTTCCACCAATCCTCATTTCAAATTTAAATGAAATTTAAATATGATGCACAAATGACTAGCTAGTTTAGATCATACCGGACTAGGGATGTGACAACTCGCCCCCACTTGACAGAATCTCGTCTCGAGATTCAGGGGTCGACGGAAAGAAAGTGGGGTACTCCAGTCGAAGACGATCTTCTCGCTCCCAAGTAGCTTCTCTCTCGGAATGATGAGACCACTGAACTTTGAGAAACTTGATGTTCTGACGTCGAGTGACACGCTCTGCTTGATCAAGAATGCGAACCGGGTACTCTCGGTGTGTGAGGTTATCTTGGAGATCAAGCATTTCGTGGTCCACTCCGCGGATAGGATCCGAGAAGCAACGCCTGAGTTGAGAGACGTGGAAGACATCATGAACTCGAGAAAGATGTGGGGGTAGTTCCAATTGGTAGGCAACCTCTCCTCGTTTAGCGAGAATGCGAAAAGGACCAATGTAACGAGGAGCCAACTTGCCCTTGATACCGAAACGATGGGTACCCTTCAAAGGAGTAACCCGAAGGTAAGCTTGGTCGCCAATTTCATAAGTCATATCCTTATGATGACGGTCATACTGACTCTTCTGACGAGACTGGGCTGTTTTCAAATTCTCACGAATGATGCGAACTTGCTCTTCTGCCTCCTGGATCATGTCCGGTCCAAAGAATTGTCTTTCACCGGTTTCTGACCAGTTCAAAGGTGTTCGACATCTTCGTCCATAGAGAACCTCAAAAGGAGCTTTCTTGAGGCTGGATTGGTAGCTATTGTTATAAGCAAACTCGGCGAAAGGAAGACATTTCTCCCAATCCATACCGAATGAGATAACGCAAGCTCTGAGCATGTCTTCGAGAATTTGATTGACCCGTTCCACCTGACCACTCGACTGAGGGTGGAAAGCGGTACTGAAGGAAAGATGGGTTCCCATGGCAGTTTGGAAACTCTCCCAGAAATGAGAAGTGAAAAGGCTGCCACGGTCTGAGTTAATCTCTAGTGGAACAGCATGGAGTGACACTATTCGAGAAATATATAAGTCAGCGAGCTGACTAGCAGTGATATTTTCTCGAACAGGAAGGAAGTGAGCCACTTTGGAAAGACGATCAACGACTACGAAGATAGCGTTATTCCCTCTCTTGGTCCTGGGAAAGCCGGTGATGAAGTCCATACCAACTTTATCCCATTTCCATTCAGGAATAGCTAAAGGCTGAAGGGTGCCAGCAGGTCTCTGATGCTCTGCCTTAACGCGACGACAAACGTCACATTTAGCAATGAACTCCGCGATTTCTCTCTTCATCCTAGTCCACCAGAACCTTTGGCGTAGGTCCTGATACATCTTAGTACTACCGGGATGAATCGTGAGAGGAGATTCATGCGCCTCCTTAAGAATCAATTGTCGCAGATGTTGATTCTTGGGAACCACCAAGCGATTCTCAAAGAAAACAACACCACGATCATCCATAGAGAAACATCCACCAACTCCCTTCTTAATGTTTCTCTTAATGCGAATAACCCCCCTATCAAACTTCTGGTCAGAGATGATCTGATCCTCAAGGGTAGGTTTCGCCACCAAGGTAGAAAGGAATCTGCGAGGAGCAATGTGAAGGTTAAGCTTACAGAATTCCTCATGGAGAAGTGGTTGGCCTTGCTGCAACATGAGATTGTTGCAATAGGATTTACGGCTTAGAGCATCAGCCATGACATTGGCTTTGCCTGGGGTGTAGGTAATCCCTAGATCATAATCTGTAATCAACTCCAACCAACGTCTTTGCCTAAGGTTTAGGTCTGGTTGGGTGAAGATATACTTGAGACTCTGGTGATCGGTGTAGATCTCGCAACGTTTACCAAGGAGGTAATGTCGCCAGGTCTTGAGCGCATAGACTACGGCTGCAAGCTCTAGATCATGTGTAGGATAATTCTCCTCATGTGGATGCAACTGTCGAGATGCATAGGCAATCACATGACGATCCTGCATAAGAATGCAACCTAGTCCCTGTCGTGAGGCATCGCAGTAGATAATAAAGTCTTTAGTGAAATCCGGTGGCACAAGTATGGGAGCAGAAGTCAGGCGTCTTTTCAGTTCCTGAAAACTGTACTCACACTGTGGGGACCACTCGAACTTTTTATCTTTCTTGAGAAGTTCCGTGAGGGGTTTGGCTACTTTGGAGAAGTTTTCAACAAAGCGGCGACAATAGCTGGCTAGACCAAGGAAACTCCTAACTTGTTTAACGGTCTCAGGTGGAGTCCAATCGAGAACAGCCTGAACTCTCTCGGGATTGACAGCAATGCCCTTACCAGAGATTACGTGGCCTAAGTAGGTCACTTC
>NC_057798.1:347960778-347979482 GCF_018294505.1 Triticum aestivum
GCATAGACTACGGCTGCAAGCTCTAGATCATGTGTAGGATAATTCTCCTCATGTGGATGCAACTGTCGAGATGCATAGGCAATCACATGACGATCCTGCATAAGAATGCAACCTAGTCCCTGTCGTGAGGCGTCGCAGTAGATAATAAAGTCTTTAGTGAAATCCGGTGGCACAAGTATGGGAGCAGAAGTCAGGCGTCTTTTCCGTTCCTGAAAACTGTACTCACACTGTGGGGACCACTCGAACTTTTTATCTTTCTTGAGAAGTTCCGTGAGGGGTTTGGCTACTTTGGAGAAGTTTTCAACAAAGCGACGACAATAACTGGCTAGCCCAAGGAAACTCCTAACTTGTTTAACGGTCTCAGGTGGAGTCCAATCGAGAACAGCCTGAACTCTCTCGGGATTGACAGCAATGCCCTTACCAGAGATTACGTGACCTAAGTAGGTCACTTTTGACAACCAAAATTCACACTTGGAGAACTTGGCATAAAGGCGGTGCTCTCTGAGTTTTTCTAACACAAGTCTAAGATGTTCGGCATGCTCTTCCTCGTTCTTCGAGTAAATAAGAATATCATCGAGGCAAACCACGACGAACTTATCTAAGTACTCCATGAAGATCGAGTTCATCAGGCGGGAGAATGTGGCTGGGGCGTTGGTTAGGCCAAAGGACATGACGGTGTACTCGTACTGACCATAACGAGTAACAAAAGCTGTCTTGGGAATGTCCCCGTTTCTGATTTTGATTTGGTGGTATCCTAACCTCAAATCCATCTTGGAGAAGACTGAGGATCCAGCGAGCTGATCATACAGGTCGTTGATCCTGGGGAGCGGATACTTGTTCTTTATCGTGACCAAATTAACGGGACGATAATCTACAACCATCCGGTCCGTACCGTCTTTCTTCTTGACGAAGAGGACGGGGCAAGCCCATGGAGAAGAACTAGGACGGATGAAACCCTTTTGCAAGGACTCATCGAGTTGTTTCTTAAGCTCGGCTAGTTCTAGGGGTGCCATCTTGTAAGGTCTCCGGGAGATTGGAGCTGTTCCTGGGATAAGATCTATGACAAACTCTACTTCTCTGTCAGGTGGAACACCTGGCAGTTCCTCTGGGAATACATCCGGAAAGTCACGGACTACCGGGATATCTTCGAGGTCTGGAAGAGGGCTGGCATTAAGAGAATAGAGCTGACGCTTTGCAACTCTAGTGGAGATAGTGACTATCTTGCCAGATGGGTGTGTAAGCTGAACAGATCTGGTGTAACAATCAATCTTGGCATGATGAGCTGTCATCCAGTCCATACCCAACATGATGTTAATATCTGAGGACTTGAGGGCTACAAGTGATGCAAGGAATACAAGTCTGTCAACAAGGATTTCGTTACCATGGCTTACACTAGAGGTTTGCCATTTGGATCCAGGAGTTTGGATGACTAGCGGAGTTGGCATTCCACAAAATGACAGGTTGTGCAAGTTAGCATAGCTTTCAGAAATGAAGGAGTGAGATGCTCCAGTATCGAATAGAACTGATGCTGGGTGACAATTGACAAGGAGTGTGCCAAGAACGACATCTGGATCATCATGAGCGTCTTTAGCTGAGACGTGATGCACACGTCCACGTTCAGTGGGGGCTGACTTGACACTGATCATCTTGCGTGATGGCTTAATACAGCCAACAGTCTTCTCGGGCTGGGGTGGAGCATAACTAGTCTGAGAGCAGTCACGTGCATAGTGTCCTGGCTTCCCGCATGTGAAGCAAGTCCCTGAGGTTGGACGGGAACCCACACTAACAAGCGGTCTACCAGTAGGCCTGGGTGGAACATACGACTGAGCTGGGGAAGGCACCACATGAGATGACCTCGGTGTATATCCGGAAGGAAGAGCGGAGTTTGGAACCCAAATCCGGCGTTTCTGGGAACTAGAGCCAGAGGGAGATCCCAAATCACGGGTGTGCTTACGAGACTCCTCGTAAGTGAGTTGAGCTGTCTCTGCATTGATGGCCTTGTTCACAAGAGCTTGGAATGTATCACAATGATGCAGGTGGAGATCATGACGCGACTTGGGGTTGAGACCCTTTCGGAACCTAGCCTGCTTCTTGGCGTCCGTGGACACTTCTTCTGTGGCATAGCGAGTGAGGTTCTCAAACTCTCGGCTGTAAGCATCAACAGCCATCTTATTCTGGGTGAGACTACAGAACTCTTCTCTCTTGCGATCAAGGAGGGCCTCAGGAATGTGATGCTCGCGAAAAGCCTCAGTGAAATCTCTCCAGGTAGGAATCTGGCCAGCTGGAAGCATAGTCTCATAGTTCTGCCACCAAAGACTAGCAGGACCTTCCAGGTGGTAGGTGGCATAAGTGACCTTGTCATATTCAGCTATGCTCGCGGAAAGCAGCTTATGAGTGATGCTACGAAGCCAGTCATCTGCATCGAGTGGCTCGATGGAGTGATGAAAGGTAGGTGGGTGCAAGCGAATGAAATCATGAATGGTAGCAGACTTATTGGACTGGCGTGCGGTGTTCTCCTCGATACGTGCCAACAAACGGTTAGACTCACGCTTGTTCCTCTCCATCTCTAGCATGAACTCTGCCAACGAAGGCTGGTCGGGAGGATCCTCATCCCTACCATCTCCATGGTTCTGGCTACGAACAAAAGAACTTGATGACATCCTGCGAAACGAAACCCAGGGATGCAATCAACATCAACTATGGACTGTAGAATGTAAGACAAGGGGTTAGTATCACTCGAACTCCTAGGGAAAATCTGGCAGCATAACGGCAGTAAAATGCTCAGAATGAGACATCCTACTAAAAATAGGGTGGTAACATACTCATCAGCATTACTCAAGGTTCTGAGATCATACTAAACAGACTACACCAGAAATACTCAAAACTGGGGTATGACTCTGAACAACCAGTCCTATGGAACTACGGAGTAGTAACACGTGATCCTGATAGACGGAAGAGAAGCCTAGTTCCTTAATCCCGTCGGAAAGATAGGACGACTCAGATCAGAAGGTCATGAGGTATAAGGAGTAAAAAGAGCCTTACGTTCCAACCCACAATCAATTCCCTTACATAACTAAAGAATTTTCTAGACTCGACTTCGACCAGTTTGGCTTGGTAGTCCTACAGGCAGTCAGGCTCTGATACCAACGCTGTCGGGAACCTGACTCGATGCCACATCGATCTAGCATGTAACACCTCATATCGCTTTGCGGCCTCACGCACGGTATCCCCACGGGTGTCGCCTTACCTTTGCCCGGGACCGTTTGCGCATTTTGGCACACGTATATGATGGTGTCGCTAGCATCCATATGATAAAGAGCCCGGGCTGACATGGCTAGTCGTAAACCCAAAGTGGCACTAACTTACAGGGACAGGCATTCATGACCCAGCATCGAACGTGTCGGTCATCAGCGAGTGAATCCAGGCTGTAGCACTGGGCTAACAGGACTCCGGTGAACCGGGCTGTAGCGGGCTAGCAGGACTCCGGTATTCATCGTGTGACATTTCCCCGAAGGGACAGACACAGGATCGAAGAAGGACACATGCCGGCCTGCCTAAGTGTTCCGGAGCAGTAGCAAGCTACCAGGGCTCAGTGGAAGCACTAGGAGACATTTCCCGGTAAGAGAGGCTACTAAGAATAACCAACTAGATAGTCAGATCCCACACATAGCAATACACATTACACGTACGCATAACATGCAAGTATGTGCTGTACAACATGGCATCACAGCATAACTCAGCAACTCATATAGATAAAGGCTCAGAAGAGCCGTCATAGCAATTAACGCAAACAGGGGTCACAAGACCCATCATACAGAGCATACAAGCAACAAGCGGAAGCATTACATGTCTGGGTACAGACATCTACAAATGAAAAAGGCTGAAGAGCCTGACTATCTACAACATCCGATCAAGATCGTAGCTGAGGTACTAGCTACTAGTCGAAGTCCACGAGAACACTAGTAAGACCGAAGTCTCCGCTGCAAAAACATAAATAAAGCAACATGAGTACAAAGGTACTCAGCAAGACTTACATTAGATCCTATCATACATGCATTTGTACCAAGAGGGTAATGTGGGGTTTGGTTGCAGCAAGCCAGCTTTGACTCTGTGGCTATCCTGTTCTACGACTACCAGAAACTCTTGAGGTGAAACAACGTACACGAGTCCACTAATCACCATACAATACCCTACTATGGATTCATCCCCGTCTCCCTACGAGAAGGCCATCCATAGCACTCACACTTGTCTTGAGCATTTTAGAGTATCTACTTCAAGTTGTCTATGTACCATGTAAGCATCCAAGAAGTCCATAACCGCGGACCCGGCTATTCGAATAGATCATGTTAACCCTGCAGGGGTGTACTTCTTCACACACGCTCTCGCCACTTACCGCCATGTACACGTCATGTATCTCGGCAACCTTCAAGCGGAAGCCTGG
Organism: Triticum aestivum; assembly: GCF_018294505.1. Classification (NCBI taxonomy): domain Eukaryota; kingdom Viridiplantae; phylum Streptophyta; class Magnoliopsida; order Poales; family Poaceae; genus Triticum; species Triticum aestivum. The sequence continues at coordinate 347,965,220 of NC_057798.1, forward strand.
CGAGGGTGTCGGCCACGACCTGACTAACCACACAAGACTCTAGCCCAGGTTTATTGCCTATTCGGGTTCCATCCGCAAGGAGATCCGGTCGGGGTGTCGCTCACGGCCCCAAACGATGTGAGCAGGGTTCCCGAGCCCACCAACCGGGTGCCACTCGGTACACCGTGCCACGTGTGCCTAGTCTGTCCCAAGCCCACCCTGTCGGGTGCCACTTGGTAGAAAAATAGCACTACCTACAAACACCAGAAACTAGTTGCGACTCCTGGACAGAGACCAAGTTGGTTAATAAGTCGAGAGGGGTCGAGTTACCGGAACCCAATGTGTGGTAGTATCGAGTCATTGGACAACATACACAGAACTCAGTGCTTAAGGACGGTTCCAGTGAGACAACCCACCATGTACTCCTACATGGCCTCTCACCGCTACCTTTACCAAATCGTGTTCACACACACTTCACTCTCAGCATCAGAACATATCGTAACACTCCAATTCATTCCCAATGAATCAGACCTGACACAACTCTAAGCAATAGCAGGCATAGCATGGTAGGAACACATCAGTGGCTTCAATCAACTCCTACACATGCTAGTGGGTTTCAACTATTTACTGTGGCAATGACAGGTCATGCAGAGGAATGGGTTCAACTACCGCAGCACAAAGTAGCAGATGAACCGTTGTTGTCCTAATGCAATAACTGAGAGCAGGAGCGAGAGAGTAGGGTTTTATCGAAATGAACAAGGGGGTTTGCTTGCCTGGTAAATCAACAAGGGAGGCACTGCTTCACAGACAGGTACTCTGGAACGTCTCCGGAGCAGGACCTATCGAGAAGGAACGGTGCCGGCAATAAATACACAATCATATGCAACAATATGATGCATGAGCATGGCATGTAGATGTGATGCTGTTTGAGCTAATGCAACTAGTAAACATTTGGTTTGAAGTCCATTTGAACCAAAGGTTCAAATGCATTACTAAATTAAGTCTCTTATATATGCATAATGTGTTTTCCCATATTCAGCATGTATAAGTTGGTTTTTCATGCATGAAACTAGTACAGATGGAAAGATTGCATTTTTCTGATAATTTTTCATATATAAATTATTTTAATCTGAGCTACGGTTGAATTGATATGAATTTTTTAAGTTTAAATCAATTTCTGGAATTTCCTGATTTAATTTAAATCCAGAAATTATATATTGCGTCAGCATTGAGTAAGCATGACGTCAGCAGTCAACTGGGCTGGTCCGGGTCAAACCTGACGTGTGGGACCCACACGTCAGTGACAGGGGGGTTAAACAAGGTTAGTTTAATCCTAATTAAAAAGATTAGTGGCGCTGGGGCCCACTGTCAGTGTCACAGCTAATTAACAGAGATAATTAGTTGCTAAACTAATCCTAAACTAAAAATTAGTAGGGCCGGGCCCACATGTCATTGACTCTGGGTAGTCAAACCCCAGGTCAACTGGGGGGGGGGGTTAGCGCGGGTTGACCGGTCAATCCCGCCGGCGTTTAGCCGCCGGCGAGGCCGAGCGCGGCGGAGGGGCTCGGGAACGTCGCTCCGGCGACCATTCTGGCGGCGGAGACCACGAGAGTGAAGCCCGCGCTCACGCGCATCTAGTGGAACACGCGGGAGGCTGCGGGGGCGGCGGAGCTCGCCGGAGCAGAGCTCAGGGCGGCGGCCGGAGTTCGGCCTCGAGCGGGAGCACAGCTACGGCGCACGGGGAGGAAGAAGAGAAGGGGGAACAGGCGCAGAAGCTCACGGCGGAGGCGACGGGATGGTCAACAGGCTCGGGGACGAGTCGGAGACGACGGACGGGCGCCGACGATCTCGGGCGGCCGACGACGAAGATGACGGCGATGGCGGCTCCTTGGGCACTCCGGCTTGCGTGGATCGGCGAGGAGGTAGCTGGCGACGAGGCGGAGCTCCTGGGCACGACGGGGAGGCGAGGGGGAGGCGGTGGCTATGGCCACGGCGTGCGGCGGCGACGGCAGCGCTTCGGGCGCGGGGAGAGGGAGAGATGCAGGGGAGGGAGAGGAACGAGAGAGCGAGGGAGAGATCCGGGGCGGTGCTGGGTGCTTCTGGCGAGGCCAGGGCGTCGAGGGGGAGGGCACGCAGGCAGCTGCCGTGGCGCGCATGCGCGCGGTGTGCGGCGACCACGCGCCCTATCCCTTTGGCGCGAGGAGGGGGACGACTGGCGTCGGCCAGTCAGCTGGGCCGAGCTACTGGGCCGATCGGGTAAGTGGCCCAGGTAAGTCTCTCTCCCCTTTTCTGTTTTCTTTTCTAATTTTCTGACATTTGTTTGGTTTAATAAAAATACTAAACCATTTTATTTTATTATGCCAATTTTTGTAGGGGCTAATGGTATTATTCCAGAGCTCCTCAACAAATGGCACAATTTTGGACATATAAAATATATATAACATTTATATATCCAAGCAAATAATTATTGTATTAATTCCAAATGTCCAAAATAAAATACTTATGAGGTCCTGAAAATATTGGTTTGATTTTTTTATCTCTGTCCAATATTGTCAGAGGGCAACATGAGCATTTTCTTGGACCCTTTTTTTGAAATTTTTTTATTTGGGTCATTTTCAAAAATGATTCTGAGGGTTCCACCAATCCTCATTTCTAATTTAAATGAAATTTAAATATGATGCACAAATGACTAGCTAGTCTAGATCATACCGGACTAGGGATGTGACAGATTAAACCTACCAAGACGACCTTTAAAGGCGTCATACCAGGTGTAGAAGCCAATTGTACAGGCTCAGTCACACTGGAAGTGGTCTTCGGATCCCCAGATAACTTCCGAAGCGAGGAGTTAATCTTCGACATAGTTCCGTTCCGTAGCGGCTATCACGCCCTGCTCGGACGAACCGCGTTTGCAAAGTTCAACGCAGTGCCGCACTACGCATACCTCAAGCTCAAGATGCCAGGCCCTCGAGGAGTCATCACGGTGAACAGAAACACTGAACATTCTCTCCGGACGGAGGGACATACAGCGGCTCTCGCGGCAGAAGTACAATGCAGCCTCTTAAGGCAATTCTCGAGTCCGGCCGTTAAGCGGCCGGACACAGCTAAGCGCGCCCGGAGTAACCTACAGCAAGACCACATGGCACTTTCCGAGCACGCGTAGCAGTGCGGCCCCAACCCCGGCCCCTGTAAAGCGTCAAAACAGGTCCTTCGCGTACACCATTACGCTCTGAAGATACCATGGGCATGGGGAGAGGGGCACGACCACGATAAGCCCAGATTGCAGTTCAACCACACCAGGGGCTCTCAAGTGTGTCGTTCTTTTTTCTTTTCTTTTTCCTTTTTTACCCACAGGACTCCGTTCGTCAAAGGCCCTGTCCGGCAGCAGACCTGCCGAACTAACGATGCAACAGCCAGGGAAGGATAAAGGCTACAACGAATATCCAGGTGGTCTCCATTACGAGCATTAAATCTGTTTTACGCACCATTTGGCAGCCCACCCCTGGAGGGGGACATGTTTAACAGTCCCATCCCTTGCTTATCGCACCATTTGTATCGTTCTGCACTTACAGCAGTCTTTCTTAATTAAACAATGCAGCACCTTTTTGCTTATAATCACATTTCCTTTTTATACATATGTTCATTTACGGCATGTTGCATCCATACACTTTGGTACGGCTAAAATACACCAGGGGCTTATGTTTCCCGCATCATGGTGTGATAAATCCGTACACTTTCAGAAGTGCGGCACCCCGAACTTATAGCACTATATGCATCGGCTCTCAATCATGTCTTGGGTCAATAGTTGGGTTTGCCCGGCTCCCATGTTTTGGTACCTTACGTTCCGTTGTATCGGCTAAGGTAGCACTGGGAGAACCACTGCGATTGTGCCCCAGTTGAGCTGGGTTAACGCCTCAGTGGAGAAAGCTAAAACTGACCGTCATGATGAGGCGAGAGCCGGTCGCTGTTCGAAGAGGTTTTTTGCGAGTCGTTAAAGACTTATGCCGCTTAGAGCGAGGAGCCAGATCTTGTCCGGCCCAAGCGTGGATAGCGCCCCAAATTCGGCCTTCCGAAGATTAGGGGCTTCGCCGAAATTTAAAATTATAGAATTCTATGGCTAAGTGAGAGTGTTCAAGCATTATAAGTCCGGTTGCCTTGTTCGCTGTGTTGAGCGCCTCCCTAGATGGACCCAAAACTGGGAACAAGAGTGCTCAAGTTTATCCCGAACACCCCAGCACTCGTGGCATGGGGGCTGAAGCCGACGACTTGCCATCTCTCAGATTTGATAAATAGCCGCACAGAAGGTAATATTTTAAATTAACAAGCGTTGCTTAGCGCATATGAACTAAGTTTTCAGCGCACAGGATAACAAAATGCGAGTCTACTCAAATATTACATCTTTGGAGCACTCACCCGCAATAGTGCGGGCGCCCTTCAGCACACTCTTATAATACATCTCGGGCGTGCGATGCTCCTTGCCCTCTGGTGGCGGGTCTGTCACAAGCTTCTGGGCATCGATCTTGCCCCAGTGCACCTTTGCGCGGGCAAGGGCCCGACGGGCACCCTCAATACAGGCGGAGTGCTTGATGACTTCAACCCACAGGCACGCATCCACCAGTCGCCGCACCAGGCCGAAGTAGCTCCCAGGCATGGCCTCCTTAGGCCACAGCCGAACTATGAGGCCCTTCATGGCCTGTTTGGCCGCCTTGTGGAGCTCGACCAGCTGCTTCAGCTGGTCGCTAAGGGGCACCGGATGTCCGGCCTCAGCATACTGAGACCAGAAGACCTTCTCTGTCGAGCTCCCCTCCTCGGCCCGGTAGAATGCGGCAGCATCGGACGCGCTGCGAGGAAGATCTGCGAACGCTCCTGGAGAGCTCCGAATTTGGGTAAGCAACAGGTAATTAACACTCACATGCCTACTTTGCATGAAAAATTCCTTACCCGCTGCTATTTTCTTCACCGCCTCAATCTCCTGGAGGGCCTTGTAGGCTTCGGCCTTAGCGGCTTTGGCACTCTCAAGAGCCGTTGCAAGCTCAGACTCTCGAGTCTTCGAGTCACGCTCCAGGATCTCATATTTTTTCACGAGATCCTGGAGCTCTTGCTGCACCTCCGCCACCCGCGCCTCCTGCTTCTCTTGCTCGGTGCACTTCGCGGCCACATTGCGTTCAACCGCGGCCACCGCCCCTTTCAGGGTCGCCACCTCATCAGTGGCCCCTGCAATACCCGCGTTATCCTTGTCATTCTTTTTGCAACCAAAATCCTTTTCTGTAAGGTACAATTTTAGTAAGGTGTTACTCACCTTCCTTGTCCTCGAGCTGCTTCTTGGCACGGCCGAGCTCGTTCTCGGACCGCTCGAGGCTTTCCTTCAACGTATTGACCTCCGCAGTCTGTGCGGCAGAGGTCAGCAGCGCAGCCTGCAATCCCATATTGACATACTTATTATGACTCCTGCGTATATCTTTTTAGATCCTCAGTCCGGCTTTTCTTTCCGAACACCGAACCGAGCATCAGGGGCTACTGTCTATGCGGTACCATTTTATACATATTGAAATTCTTACCTCAAAGCCTGTTGGAAGGCTGCTGCAGGCTTCGGTCAGCCCGCTCTTGGCGACCTGCACCTTCTGAATCACCACACTCATAACAGTGCGGTGTTCCTCTTTGATGGAGGCGCCGTTGAGCGCCTCCAGCAAATTATCCGGCACATTCGGCTGGACGGAGGCAGCCGGCGTCACGGTCTTGCCCTTCTTGCGAAGGGGTCGCCCGCCGGACTTTGGAGCCACTGTGGGTTCCGGGGCCGAGTCCAGTGCAAAGTCCGGGAGGTTGTCCTGCGACACCCCCGGGGCCTCCTCCTCCTGGTGGGTCCCTTCCTGGGATCCCACCTCGGCATCATCCGCATCACGGGGGTGGAGGCTGTCGGAAGAGAATCCATATCCGACGCACCTAAGGACCCGCTCGACGAAGCAGGAAGATCATCCTTAGGCGGACTGTAGGGTTGTATGCGGCATTAGAAAGACATTATGTGGCGGAAAATAAAAACCTTGAAGTTATTCGGGAGTCCGGATACTTACGATCTCGCCAGGGACTTGGCCCTTGGAGGCTAGTCCTTGTCGTTGTCACTGGCGTTGGCGGAGCAGTCCGGGGGAAGAGTTTTTCCCTTCTTGGACCCTTCGGCCTCCCTTGTTGGGGAGGCCTTCCTTTTCTTCCCTCCCCCTGCTGGGGGAGAGGCTTTCTTCTTCTCCTCCTCGCCTTGGTGGGAGGTGTTGGCCTCGGATTCATCATCCGATAGCACCTGAAAACGGGAACTCTTCCGAGTCCTCGTGGCCTTCTTCTTGGCCTTCTTCTCAGGCACCACGTGGGGTGCCGGAGCCAGCAGCCCCGTTAGGCGGGCGTCCGCTGGGTCCTCTGGTAATGGGGCCGGACAGATAGTCCGTTCGGCCTTCGCCAGCGAGTCCTGTCAAAGGTAAAGGGAGTTTAGATCCCGCATAGAGTCAAACTATGAAAAACAGATGGCAAAATCACTTACCTCGTCAGCTGGACGCTGCGAGCGGAATCCGCGATCTTCGGTAGCGGATGCGGGAGCCTCCGCGCCTTTGAACAGCACCTTCCAGACATCTTCGTACGTAGTGTCGAAGAGCCCGCTCAGGGTCTGGTGCTACGCGGGATCGAACTCCCACATGTTGAAGCCCCGTCGTTGGCACGGGAGAATCCGGCGGATGAGCATGACCTGGACTACGTTGACAAGCTTGAGCTTCTTGTCCACCAGCTTTTCGATGCAGGCTTGGAGTCCGGTCAGCTCCTCCGAATCGCCCCAGATCCGGCCACTCTCTTTCCAGGAGGTGAGCCGTGTAGGGATGCCGGATCTGAATTCAGGGGCCGCTGCCCACTCAGGATCACGCGGCTCGGTGATGTAGAACCACCCCGATTGCCACCCCTTGATGGTTTCCACGAAAGTGCCCTCCAGCCACATAACGTGGGACATCCTGCCCACCATGGCGCCTCCGCACTCCGCTTGGCTGCCCTTCACAACCTTCGGCTTGACACTGAAGGTCTTGAGCCACAAGCCGAAGTGGGGCTGGATGCAAAGGAAGGCCTCGCACACGACGATAAATGCCGAGATGTTGAGGATGAAAGTCGGGACCAGTTCATGGAAATCTAGGCCGTAGTAGAACATGAGCCCCCGGACAAAGGGATGAAGTGGGAAGCCCAGTCTGCGGAGGAAATGGGGAAGAAATACTACCTTCTCATGGGGCCTGGGGGTGGGGATGAGCTCTCCCTCGTCGGGGAGCCGGTGCGCGATGTCGCTGGACAAATATCCGGTGTCACGCAGCTTCTGGATCTGCCCCTCCGTGACGGAGGAGGCCATCCACTTGCCTCCCGCTCCGGACATAGTTGGAGAAGGTTGAGGTGAGAAGTGCGGACTTGGGCACTGGAGCTCGAGTTCGCGGAGATGGATAAGCCAAGGAGGAAGAAGGCGCAGGTAAAAGGGTTGGATCTTTATCCCCTTATATGGGCGGACAAAAACATGTGTCCCCACCGGCCTGGTAAAACTCGCTTATCTACCAAGCATCACAATCAATGGCGTGGTTGGGTTACCCACGTCCGTATTGATGGGAATCCCGGAATAAGGGGAACACGATCTCTGCTTCGACAAGATGTGCCAAGGAAACCGCCTCTCCAAATGCGCTGAGGTGATATAATAAAAACAATTCGAGCAAAGGCTTGGTAATGGTGTGACATCACACCACAAAATACGTCAGCAGATTGAACTTGTGTAATATTATTATCTCTACGGTGGTACGTGGAATTTATTTTTGTAGAGCTGGACACTATCCTGGTATTCACAATCTTCTATAAATTATTCGGAGGAAGAACCCGCCTTGCAATGCCGAAGACAACATGTGCGCCGGACTCGTCGTCATTGAAGCCTGGTTCAGGGGCTACTGAGGGAGTTCCGGACTAGGGGGTGTCCGGATAGCCGAACTATCATGATCGGCCGGACTCCAAGACTATGAAGATACAAGATTGAAGACTTCGTCCCGTGTCCGGATGGGACTTTCCTTGGCGTGGAAGGCAAGCTTGGCGATACGGATATGTAGATCTCCTACCATTGTAACCGACTCTGTGTAACCCTAGCCCTCTCCGGTGTCTATATAAACCGGATGGCTTTAGTCCGTAGGACGAACAACAATCATACCATAGGCTAGCTTCTAGGGTTTAGCCTCCTTGATCTCGTGGTAGATCCACTCTTGTAACACACATCATCAATATTAATCAAGCAGGACGTAGGGTTTTACCTCCATCAAGAGGGCTCGAACCTGGGTAAAAAATCGTGTCCCTTGTCTCCTGTTACCATCCGCCTAGACGCACAGTTCGGGACCCCCTACCCGAGATCCGCCGGTTTTGACACCGACAATGGCCTTGGCAATGAGGCGGAGGAGGATGCGGCTGAGTTGAACTACGACTACGAGTGGGTCGTATACGACCAATGTATGTCCAATTTGGTTTATCCGTTCTTTCTTCCATTCTTCCCTAGCTGATTGAGTTCTGGTGTCATCCTATATGAAGACCTAGCAGAGAGTTCCCATCAATGTCGGGGACGAAGTCTTGGCCTAGCAGGTGGAGTAAGGGGTCCGAGCGTGGGACATGGACGAGGAAACGTTGTTCGATCAGGACTTGGACGAGGAGGCATAGGCCGATCAGGACTTGCTCAGCGTGTAGGTTCAGTCGTCAACCAAGCAATGGCGGGAGGAAACGGTGAGGGAGGCGGCAGGGAGGACGACGGGCATGCACGCAGTGGACACCGGCTTAGACTTGCGGGGTCAAGGCATGGCCCTAATCCGGTGACTAGGTGGCCTGCTCACTGTTCAACTCAAGGTACGTATGTCGTCCATATTCTGAATATTGGTGTTGCAGTTTTTTTTCATGGCGTAGTTCTAATTAGATGCAGCACTAGGTGTCGTTCATGTCCATAACTGATTACATGCTACAATTATACTCCTGATACGTTCTGAGTACATGCAGTAGTAGTTCAGCTCGGATTAGATATAGCAGTACGATAGTGTAGATATTGACCATAACTGATTAGATTATGTGTAGTTCATCAGGTGTAGGACTAGGAGAGTAGTAATCTTAGTCCAACTCAAGGTAGTCCATAATCTGAACATCGTAGTAGTTAATCATGCTAGTAGGATCAGTACAAGCAGATCATGTGTAGATGCATATCAGTTGTACATGTAGATCATGCGTACATGCAGATCACGTGTTCCTGGTGCTACTTTCGCACATAGTGACCTTTATATTCTCAGTGCTACATATGCCAAATTTTTAAGCATAATTTTGATTGCAGAAGCACAAGAGAATGCTGAAGTTGGTGATTCTGAGGAGCATGTAGAACAAGAACAAGAGGAAGATACCAATGTGGAAGGCGATGGGAATGGAGGAGCCTCAGGTAAACTTTAACCAACATTGTTTAATCATCAATTTAATCTATAGGTGCACAATGAACATTGCTTAATCATCAATTTAATCTGCAGATGCCAATTGTAAAATGATTAGGAAAAGAAGGTGGTATCAACTCCATGAGAATCATACTGTATATGCTATGGTTCTAGAGAGGACCAAAGCTGGGGTATTGAGTCCAGGAGTGTACAAAGAGGTGTCTAACCTAACAGGCATACCTCAGTGGACAGTGCAAAACTGGTGGAAGAAATGCAAGGAAGCCAGTGGAATACACGTACTGGAAAACAAACGGGCAAAAAACTGTGGCTACAAGAGGATAGAATTCGATCCAGAGGCTATCAAACAAGTGGATTTGAGGAAAAGGATAACTCTTAAAGATTTGGCAAATGAGTTGCACATGGGGAAGATGACATTATGGTGTCGTTTGAAGGAGGGCCTCATGAGGCGTCACACAAATGCCATCAAATCCACATTGACGAATGAAAACAAGGTAGGACGAGTAAGGTTTTGCTTGTCAATGTTTTATGAGCATACTGTTCCTCAGGATCCCAAAGTCAAAGAGATGTACAACGTCATTCACATTGACGTGAAATGGTTCTACCGTTCACGCGGTAGCCAGAATTACTATTTGGCGATCGATGAAGAAGATCCATACCATAGCACGCAAAACAAAAATTTCATTGAGAAGGTCAGAAATGTGTTTTTTCTTTAATTTCAATATTTGTATTGTTAAGATTGGCATGATAGTAGATATTCTTGTGTAGGTGGTGCTTTTGGCCGCGGTTGCTCGGCCACGCTTTGATGCGAATGGCACGATGATTTTTGATGGAAAACTTGGGATTTGGCCCTTCACATACCAAGAAGCGGCAAAGAGAAAAAGCAAGAACAGAGATGCTGGAACCATGGTAATGAGTGCTGTGTTTGCATGATGAGTAATTTGTTTTTGATCCACAAAGTATATCTAACATGGTGACTAATTGTTTGCATTGTGCAGGTCACCAAAGTACTCCCCGTGGTTACTCAAAATGTACTCTGGGAGTACACGATTAATTTTCTTATTCCCGCCATAAGGGCGAGATGGCCTCCGGCTGAGCGTGGCATGCCAATATATGTACAGCAGGATAATGCAAAGACCCACATCCCTTTAGATGATCTGGAGTTTGTCGCCGCGGCTCAAACTGAAGGATGGGACATCCGTCTCACATGCCAGCCCCCAAACTCCCCTGACCTAAATATTCTAGATTTAGGTTTTCTTGCAGCGCTCCAGGCTCTTTTTCAGAAGTTGTCTCCAGGTATTACTAGAACTTAGAAAATTTTGAATACAATTAATTTTGAGTTGCACTGAATTTGTCAATTTGTGCAGGTTCTATTGAGGACATTGTGTTGAAGGTGCTGCAGGCATTCGATGAGTATCCACCTTAGAGAAGCAACAAAATTTTCCTCACTCTCCAATCCTGCATGATAGAAGTCTTGAAGCAATCTAGAGCAAATCGATACAAAGTTCCGCACATGCAGAAGGCTGTGAGAGAGAGGCTCGGCGATCTCCCGGTGGCACTACGATGTGTTGCAAGCATTGTTAATGATGCCATTGAATCCCTACCTGATGTTTAGTGATCGCCATTCAACTCTTAGTGTTTTCCGTGCAATGGTCTTGAATAATGTAATCAAATTTAGTAGAGTATACGACAGTGTCATCAATAATATTTAGTCAATAATGTAATCGAATTTAGTAACCAGATGGCAATGTTTCAATAATCTTGGCTTCATGCTTTTTTTTACAGTCACTCGGAACAATAGAAGTACTCGGACCAAAGATCCACAAAATAGAGGTACCACAGTAAATCTATTTATGCAAAAGATCAACAAAATAGAGGTACTACAAGAAATTTATTTTTGTTGTTGATCAACTATTACATGTCCGGACGTGTACTTCATTTTCACAAACTCCCTAATTTTGAATCCCGCGTCTAAGTCGCTACCATGCTCTTCATCGTCACTGCATTTATTTTCGGAGTTGCTCGGTGAAGATTCGTTTGGCGGCGGCTCGAACAAAACTCGAGTCTTGCCGTAGCCGGAACACACGTACGTACCCATGTTTGTCAGCCAATTAATTACTGGGTCCTTCATTGTTCTAGCCACTTGATGACACTCCAAGCATGGCATGGCCGCCGGCTTCATCTCATCTTTTCCTGATGGAACGGAAGTCAAAGGCTTCACCTTCTCCCCGTCCATGGGAGCATAGTCCACCGGCTTGGTATCCCCCTCGTTGAGAAGAGAAGTTGCCAGCTGCATGGGATGCGAGGTGGCTGACGGATAGGAGTTCGTGTTGTGTTGATTCTCCATGTGAGCGAACAAAGGAGGCGGACAGATTGGTTCACACAAAAGAATGAATAAAAGGACGGTAGAAGATTTTTCTCTATAAATCTAAAGCCCTGCAGGATATGCACTAGTGCATGCAATCTTCTCTTTCCTAACAAAACTACGGAGCATGCACATCATATACGAGATGGGGATTTGCCTTCTACTTTTTTCTAGGAAGGTCATGCGTGGGTTGTAGCTTCTGTAGGGGTAAAAGAGTCAACTAAAGGAATACACCTTACAATCTGAATTTTTTCACAAAAAACTATACACCCTATATCAAGGAACGGAGGGAGTAATAAATATCATCACCATCATCATATCATTAACAACTTATCATCATAATACATCATTGTCATATAACACCTCCTCAAGATCATCGTTTTCATCAATGACATCACATAGCAAATTGGTCACTAGTCGTAATCACAAGTACTCCTCATCGTCAACTCTAACACACCGTACCACATAATAAACATATTGTACCTCATAGGACCTACTACATTCTCTTAGGACCTACTACATTCTCTAAGGTAAAATAGAAAAAAACAACATATCCCCTGACTCTCCATTATGGAGAATGGAGATTATCCTGTCTCCAATTCTTGCCTTTTGCTTAATGTTACTTCCAAGAACCTCCTGGCGAATGTCCAAACATTTTTTCCATTCTTTGATGAGCATGTGTTCACCGGTTTTACAAATCCGATATGCACAGGTGAGCTCCTTAGATTGACCTGGTAGTATGTTCAGAACTCTAAGGCGACCATTCAGATACATCAGATGAGGCACACAATCCATCGGGATTTTCTATTGAAACACATAGTAATAACTTCATAGTTAGCAATGATGTACTAGTTTTAGAAGTATGCAAAAGATGCACGGATGTCGTAATAGTAAAAAATCTTACGAGGGTATCTCCATAGAAGTTACCGTGGTTAAACACGTGCACTAGTGGCACGTATTCACCATAATTTGGAGGAGTTCGATAATAGGTATTGTAATTCTCAAGATAAGTACAATAAGCGATCAGATGACTTTTCTACTTATAAGTTAATTCGGAGCCATCAGTGTAGTGGGTTTTGTCTACCATCTTCTGCACATTCTTTGAAGAACCAAAATAAGTTGTCAATGGAAATAAGCTGTCAACTATTTTGAAATAAACAATATAAATTAGTTAATAACTATGTTTGAGAAACTCACATTGCGGTAGAATCAGAAGTGTATCAACAAGGACCCAAATATCCATATTGTCCTGCTCAATGTCAGGATCACCAAGATCAATGGTGAAAATCATACCCTCATAAAAACCATACATTTTGCAAAGTGCTTCCCAATTTTGGCAACCAAAATGGGTTATGCTTTGATCATTGCACAGATTTACTTCAAAATCCATATCATGATGGGTCCTTAGGTGTATTTTCTTTGTTTCCAAATTTTCATGGTCTTCAAAACCCATCCTCTCCAAGACATAGCGTCTTGCATGGCATGGGATAAGCTAGTCGAATTGTAAAAGATGAAAATTAGACGTTGAAATAGTTGAAGTCATGCTTAATTATGAAAAAAACACTTGTTGTTGTTGCATACCATTTCAACATCGAATGTCTCCTCGAGCTTAATGCTAAAGCGCCGATCGTCGTCTAGCTCAATGAACCTGTTGCACATACCTTGATCATCGTGGCACCAACTGCACTCCCCCGGGAGACTGTCGTCGTCTGAGTACGACATTTCCTACATTCATAATTCAAAGATTAAACTTGTACATATTCTAGCACAAGTCATGCTAGTATTCACGGAAAAATCCGGCATGAACTTTGCTAAAAAAGGACATATCGAGCGCGTGAAATTTGCCGGAATGGAAATTAATCAACACTCCGGCAAAACATAGGCCACTCGGAGGTGTAACCTGCACATGACCGGCCACTTGGGCAACCACATATCCTATTTGAGCAACACAAGATATACATGGAGATTTGGCAGGTCTCACCTCGAGGTCGGAGGGGGTTGGTGACGGGGATGACGGCGGGGATGATGGAGGGGCTCCTTGATTTCTGCAAAAGCAAAAACCCTATAAGTTATCACTAATACATCCCGAATAATTGCTTAAACTCAAAAAATAACAACAAATATGACATGTTCAACTAGTTCTATTAATTCAACTAGTTCTTACTAAATATAAACTTACTATAAATAGAAAAAAACTAGTTCTTTCTAAAATAAAGTAGTTCAACTAGTTATATTAATTTACTTACTAAACTAGTTCAACTAAAACTAAACTAGTTCAACTAAAACTAAACTAGTTCAACTAGTTTATTAATTTACTTACTAAAAATACATTAGTTCTATTAATTCAAGTAGTTCAACTAGTTTATTAATTTACTTACTAAACTAGTTCAACTACAACTAAACTAGTTCACCTACTAAAAATCATTATCTATGAACCCTAAATTAACATCTACTACTACTAGAAAAC
>NC_057798.1:347979492-347980981 GCF_018294505.1 Triticum aestivum
TACTAAAAACCTAAATTAGATCATTATTTTTCGAGAAAATCCAGTCCACTCGATATTTCCTACATATTCTAGCACAAGTCATGCCAGAATTCATGGAAAAATCTGGCATGACCTTTGCTAAAAAAGGACATATCGAGCGCCTGAAATATGCCGGAACAGAAATTAATCAACACTCCGGCAAAACATAGGCCACTCAGAGGTGTAAGCTGAACATGACCGTACACTTGGGCAACCACATATCCTATTTGAGCAACACAAGATATATATGGAGATTTGGCTGGTCTCACCTCGAGGTCGGAGGGGGTCAGTGACGGGGACGACGGAGGGGATCATGGAGGGGCTCCTTGATTTCTGCAAAAGCAAAAATCCTATAAGTTATCACTAATACATCACGAATAATTGCTTAAACTAAAAAAATAACAACAAATATGACATGTTCAACTAGTTCTATTAATTCAACTAGTTCTTACTAAATATAAACTTACTATAAATAGAAAAAAAAACTAGTTCTTTCTAAAAATAAAGTAGTTCAACTAGTTATATTAATTATGTTACTAAAAATACATTAGTTCTATTAATTCAACTAGTTCAGCTAGTTTATTATTTTACTTACTAAACTAGTTCAACTAAAACTAAACTAGTTCAACTAGTTTATTAATTTACTTACTAATTATTTTAAACACTTACTAAAAAAAGTAAAAAAACTACATTATACAATAGTAAAAAAACATCTACTATTAACCATCACTACTACTAATTAACATCTACTACTACTAAAAATCATTATCTATGAACCCTAAATTAACATCTACTACTACTAGAAAACATCTAGTACTAACTAAGCAGAGAGAAAGGGGGTGGGGGAGGGGTGGGGGCTTACAGAGAGGGGAGAGACGGTGGCGGGGAGGTGCTCGGCGACAAAGAGGTAGGGGCGGCGAGGGCGGGATCGGGATCGGGAGGCGGCGGTGCTGGGCGGGCTAGGGCGGCGGCGGTGAGGTCAAGGGCGACGGCGGTCAGGTCGAGGGCGGCGACGGTGAGGTCGAGAGCGGCGGCGGACGGCGGCAGTGAGGTTGAGGGTGGCTTCGGGCGGCGGCGGTGAGGGCAGGCTCGGGCGGCGGCGACAGAGGAGTAGGGGAACAGGGGGAAAGGAGGACTTAGCAAAATTTTGAGCCCACGGGTGGTTAAGTCGAACTAGTAGTAGCGCACGTTAGCAAACGCGCTATAGCTAACATACTTAGTAGTAGCGACTTTTGAAGAAAAACGCTGCTACTAAGTACTTTAGCAGTAGCGCGTCTAGGGAAGGGCGCTACTACTATATCTAGCCTAGAGGCAACGCCATGGCAATTATAGTAGTAGCGCTTGTTTCACCTAGAGCGCTACTGCTACCGCGTTAGTAGCGAGCTTTCGTCAAGCTCGCTACTGCTAATTAGCAGTAGCGTTTGTTTTTAAACCGCACTGTTGCTAAGATTCTCTATATAAGGTTTTCCCT